>NC_057813.1:656905723-656913631 GCF_018294505.1 Triticum aestivum | reverse complement strand
CTACGGTCGAAACGGGGGTCCTGTTCATCGGGAGGGGTGTGGCGTACCGCAAAACAGGACTCCACGAGATACTGTTCATCTCCACCGTCGACCTCCTCCAGCCTCCACGGGCTCCTGTTCATCTAGCCTCCACCGCGCGCTACTCCACCGGCTACTGTTCAACCACCCCTCCACCATCTACTGTTCATCCAGCCCTCCACCATCTACTGTTCATCCAGCCCTCCACACCACGGGGTCCTGTTCAACCACCCCTCCACGGCCACCCCTCCACCGTCTACTGTTCATCCAGCCCTCCACACCACGGGGTCCTGTTCATCCAGAGGCAACGCCACCTCTCACTGTTCATCCAACCCCCCCTACAACGCTCGCTGTTCATCCAATCGATCGGCTGAAGTTAGGAGCAGTAGCGAAGGAATCGCTCCATCGGGTTCAGTTAACAGTCATCGATCGATCGCTCGGGTTCAGTAACGCGTAGCCTGCAGTGTAATCGCTCGGGTTCAGTTAGAGCCCAACGCCTCGCTCGGGTTCAGTTAGAGCCAACGCCTCACACATGCGCGCGTACGTGTACGAGAGAAACGCGCATCGCTCGGCCCCCGACCTCCCACTGTAACCGGCAACTCCCCGAAATTTTCCTCCCCCTCGCTTCTACCACGGTTTTTTCGTCATGGACGGCCCAAAGAATATCATGCAGCTGCATCTCCGGCCCGCCTGGGATGAAAAGCCCATTTTCTGTCATGATTTTTTGTCACAGAAGTAGGAGCCCACCACATCTATGATGATACCGGGTTTTGTCACAATTATCGTCATAGAAGTGTCATATGTATGACAGGAAAAAAATTCGTTCGGCCAAAAATGTCACGGGTGTGTCTTTTTTTTGTAGTGATGCGACAATAAAGAAAATTACATTGAGAATTAAGCTAGGTAGCATTCCACATCAAAAAATTTGTTTTTATCATTTACCTACTCGAGGACGAGCATGAATTAAGCTTGGGGATGCTTGATACATCTTCAACGTATCTATAATTTTTGATTGTTCCATGCTATTATATTACCCTTTTTGGATGTTTATGGGCTTTACTTTACACGTTTATATCATTTTTGAGACTAACCTACTAACCGGAGGCCTAGCCCGTATTGCTGCATTTTTTTGCCTATTTCATTATTTCGAATAAAAGGAATATCAAACGGAGTCCAAATGGAATGAAACCATCGGGAGTGTGATTTTTGGAACAAACATGATCTAGAGGACTTAGAGTGCAAGCCAAGAAGCAGTCGAGGCGGCCACGAGGGTGGAGGGTGCGCCCACCCCTATAGGGCGCGCCGCCTATCTCATGGGCCCCTCAGGCGGCCACCGACCTACTTCTTCCTCCTATATATACCCACATACCCCGAAAACATCCAGGAAGCCAACGAAAAACAATTTCCACCGTCGTAACCTTCTGTATCCGTGAGATCCCATCTTTGAGCCTTCGTCGATGCTTCGCCGGAGGGGGAATCGACCATGGAGGGCTTCTACATCAACACCATAGCCCCTCTGATGAGTTGTGAGTAGTTTACCACAGACCTTTGGGTCCATAGTTATTATCTAGATGGCTTCTTCTCTCTTTTTGGATCTCAATACCATGTTCTCCTCGATCTTCTTGGAGATCTATTCGATGTAACTCTTTTTGTGGTGTGTTTGTCGAGATCCGATGAATTGTGGGTTTATTATCAAGTTTATCTATGAGAAATATTTGAATCTCCTCTGAATTATTTTATGTATGATTGAGTTATCTTTGCAAGTCTCTTCGAATTATCAGTTTGGTTTGGCCTACTAGATTGATCTTTCTTGCAATGGGAGAAGTGCTTAGCTTTGGGTTCAATCTTGTGGTGTCCTTACCCAGTGACAATAGGGGTTGCAAGGCACGTATTGTATTGTTGCAATCAAGGATAAAAAGATGGGGTTTATATCATATTGCATGAGTTTATCCCTCTACATCATGTCATCTTTCTTAATGCGTTACTCTGTTCTTATGAACTTAATACTCTAGATGCATGCTGGATAACGGTCGATGTGTGGAGTAATAGTAGTAGATGCAGACAGGAGTGAGTCTACTTGTCGCGGACGTGATGCCTATATACATGATCATGCCTAGATAATCTCATAATTATTCGATTTTCTATCAATTTCTCGATAGTAATTTGTTTACCCATCGTAATACTTATGTTATCTTGAGAGAAGCCACTAGTGAAACCTATGGCCCCCGGGTCTATCTTTTATCATATAAGCTTTCAATCTACTTTTATTTGCATCTTTATTTTTCCAATCTATATTATAAAATACCAAAAATATAGTTATCTTATCATACTATCTCTATCAGATCTCACTTTCGCAAGTGGTCGTGAAGGGATTGACAACTCCTTTATTGCGTTGGTTGTGAGTTCTTTGTTTGTTTGTGTAGGTGCGTGGGACTTTTGAGGAGCCTCCTACTGGATTGATACCTTGGTTCTCAAAAACTAAGGGAAATACTTACGCTACTATTGCTGCATCACCCTTTCCTCTTCGAGGAAAACCAACGCAAGCTCAAGACATAGCATGCTCTCTATATGTACCACCTTTTTTTAAATTTCAAGTTTTGCTCCATGGCGCAATCCATCGATACTACTACTGTACAAAAGTATACAATTTTTAATATTCTAGAGGGCGGGGCAGTCCAGCTTGGTCGGTTTCACGAGAGGCGAGGGCCTTTGTGATTTGACGGCTCATTACTGCTGGAAGGCGGGGCCTTGTGATTTGACTGCTCGTATAAATGTGCCAACGACCTGAGGAGGAGCAAAGAACCGTGCGGTATACTCAAGTTTTCCACTGGAGTAGTACTACGACGGAGGAGCAAGAAACACGGCAACCCAGTGCCATATGGCGATAAAAATGATCTAATTTGCTAGTCATCTCATTGTTAGCATTGTTCTATTAATTCCCTCAAAAAAAGCATTGTTCTATTCATGCCTCGCAGAGAATGTGACATGTGCGGCAAAACACCCAAAGCAAAAGATGAAACACATGAGCAAAAGAAGAAGGAAGATTATCACCCCAAATGATCTAATTCGCCGCGGAGTCGTAACTGTTTCTTCATCGCCTCCATGACCTCCATCTCCTTGCGCATCTCCTCCGCCATCTTCTTCATTCTGTCCATGACACGGGATTTCTCGACAAGATCCTTCATCATCGGCTCCACGGCCACATTACGTACCTTGACAGCCGGGTGCTCGATGCGGAGCTTCGCCAACTCTTCCTTCTGTTCCATCACGAGGGCCTGCAGCATCTTCATCGAGGAACTACTATTCTCAGCAGCTTCTTCCAGCCGGCGTTCTTCTCCCTCAACAGGTCGATCTCATGGCAGAGCTTCGCCTTGTCCTCCTGAAGTCAAAGGATTTCGCCGGTCGCCTTCTTCTCTGAGGCAATGCTCTTCTTCAGCAGCATCACCAAGCCGGCGCTCAGCGGGCATGTCGTTGAGGCTCTCCTTCAGCAGCTCCACCAAGCCTTGGATGAACTCCTTCTGTTTATTGAGGTGCTTATTGAGCGGATCGGGCATGCCGTCGAGGGATAACGACTCCAGCACCGCCGGCTCGGCATGTTCGCCTCCGCGGCTAGGGCGCTCCTGGGAGCCATCGCCTGCCCGTGAGAGATCTTTCGAGGCCTCTGTGTGGTGGCGAGCCCTCTTTTTTTCCGCAGCCTTGGTTGCTGCTCCCTTGTTACGAGTAGTTCTCGACCTAGAGCTCTGCTCACCGGCCATGGCAAGGACGGACGAAGAAGAAGCACATATGAGGAGGAAAGGTAGAGTAATTTTTGGTTAGGTAGTTCCTCTTTTTATAACCTAAGTACTAGCACTAGTACTAATACCAGCATAGTGGGAACATGTTCAGGTTTGGTACGTACTAGTAGGTGTGAGCAGGCTTTCAAATGTGATGGTAACAAGGTAAAGATTAATTGATGGTTTTGGTTTCGAGGCCTGAAACGGCTCCCGATGAGTTTAGTGGAACATAAATTACAAGTAGACTACACTGCTCAAATGCGTAAATATTATGTTACTGCCAAAAATTGGCACAAAAACGAAGGAGACCAATGGAAGTACTACTAGCAACCCATGATTTAACTACTCACATGCGCGCAGTGGAGTGATAATGTCTTTCTTCCGCCCTCACGTCCACTCAATTTGCATGCTTGTATTAATTGACCATCAATGATGTGAATGACTTTACACACGCCAAATTATCACATGGGGTGGATCTAGGTACAAAATTGCGTCCGCCCGTGTACCCGCGTGTGTGTGCGAGGGAATGAGTGCGTGCATGGCGTGCGTGCACATCTTCGCTTCATGCATGTACCGCCAGTATGACTTAGGGAGGACGAGTACATTCTTCTGGAACCAGCAGCACGTCACTGTGATCAATCCATGCAAGGAGGTCGTGACAACGCCTCCACATGTGCCACGTGGCTTCATGAACTGTAAGAGAGACACTGTGTAGCGTGCCATTGGAATTCTAATTTACGTGTTTTGCACATACTCGAAGTACTAGTAAGGTACACGTGCATTGCACGCATCAGATTTTGCAACCAAATTATGAATAAATACCACACTATAGCATGTAAGCTCTGAGTCATATATGCCTGATGTAGACCTTTGTTTAATTCTTATAGTTCATCTCATTCAAAATCAAACAGTTTTTATAGAAAAAGCTAGGGCCTCTTGGATTCGTAGGATTTCCAAAACGCGGGAATAGGAAAAACATGGGATTATAGTGGAATGTTGTCTTGAATCCTACAGGATTGTACGAGTGTTTGATTGTGCATAGAAAAAACGCAGAATTCTTTCAAAGAGGTTTGAGTGGATGGGATGTTTCCTATGAAATATAGTGCAAATGAATCATATGGAAAAATTCCTATGGTTTACAATCCTACAAATCAAACAACCAAGATGGGAAAAATTCCTAATGATTAGAATCCTCCAAAATTCCTTTGGGAATCATTTGAATCAAAGAAGCCCTTAATCTACTTTATGATTCATGGAATTGTGCGTTGTAAAGCATAAAGTAAAAACAAATCATGGCAATTCAACTAGAAAAAAAGTTTGGGCAGTTATGATACGGAAGATTCTAGAACAAAAGAGAACCACTGTTGTTTTGAGGTTTGTGCATTATGCTTAAGTTCAACCATGGAGTCTGCTAGATTGTACATGTCGAAAAATCCGGTGGGGGGCTAGAACATTGTGCGAGGGGCCGAGTGGAGGGAGACTTAGAAAGAGGGGGCGAGAACATGCGCTGTTGCGCGCAGTGGCGGAGCCATTAAAAATAAATGAGCTAGGGGGGCCAAGCATTGCTAATCCTTTACGAGGAGGGTCAATTCATGAACTTAAACCATTTTTAGCAGCAATTGTCTAATGATCACATTCATATTAGCCTCGATATATAGTGATGCTAGGGGGCAGGGCCCTTACTGCCCCTGTCTTCGCCATTGTGCGCGGGTCTGAGAGATGAAGCGGAAGGCATGGATGATGAGAGGGGGATGTTGGATATATAATTAATGTGGGTGTATTAACTATATATGTTAATCCTATATAGTGAGGTATAGATTGATCGATGTGGACGTGGGAAAGAGGGTGAGACCTCACTGGATATATCGATTGATCGGTTTATGTGGAAAACTATGAAAGACCTAGCTATATACACACATACATAGAGGAACATCGATTGTTGCACATGCACGCGTGAGAGATAAAGAATGCCCGATATGATGGAGAGGGGGGGTGTGTGGGTGTGTGCCTTCATGTGAGACCGACCTGAAGAAAAAGATTGCATGTGTGCGATGGATAATGCCGATTGGTAGTGTGTGTGCATGCATGCACGAGAGAAAGTTAGTGGTACAATTATAAAGAGAAGACGACTGTGTGGGTGTAAAAGACTAGGTGAGGTCATAATCAATGTAAAGTTGAATTCAAATATTTGAATAAGAGATCCTGATGTTTGAAACCCATGCGTGCATGAATATAATGGAGATCTGCGCGGTGTGGTTTGGAAACGAGCATGTTGTAATGTATACACATTGAACAAGGTCAGACTGATTTGAATTTGAGATACCGATGGCAGACATCATTTGGCCACGTCACATCCGTGCAAGGACACGCTATTCTAATTGGAGATGATGGGTGGCTTTCGCATCACATATCTATATATACCCCTATATATATTATATTTTATATTTTTTTATATTGTGTGCGGGTAACTTTAACTTTGTACGATGGTCGTTGGATGAGGCGAATCCGATGGTCCAAAGATGGCAAATTTGAGCACTACTGGGTGTTGGATATCATCTAGATTCCACCAGATTTCGCCACATGTATAATCTAAAAGACTCCATGGTTGAACTTAAGCATAATGAACAAACATCAAAACACAAGCACTTCTTCTTTGTTCTAGAATCTTCCGTATCAGAATTGCCCAAATGTTTTTCTACATGATTTGCCATTATTTGTTTTTACTTTATGTCTTACAATGCACAATTCCATGAATCTTAAAATCGATTAGCTTTCTTATAAAAACTAGATGATTTTGAATGAAATGAACTATAAGAATTAAACGAACATCTACATCATGGATATATGACTCAAAGCTTACATGCTATAATGTGGTATTTATTCATAATTTGGTTGCCAAATCTCATGCGTGCAATGCACATGTACCTTACTCTAGTCTAAATGGTGTTTGTGTGTGTGTTGTGCATGTTGAGGTGCAAATTGTCTTTTTTGGGGTACATGTTAAGCTTGTTCTTCCGAAATTTCAAGCTGCACCTTGTTATGCCGAAAATTCAAGCTAGCGTCTCTGTCTATCGTGCTGCGAAACTCCCACCTCTTCAACCTGCGCCTTGTTAGCCCGAAATATCTAAGATATATCTTTGTCTCGTTGTGCTCCGACAACTCCCTCCATCTCAACCCGCACCTTGCTATTCCGAAATAACAACGCGCGTGAAAACTCCCACCTCCTATGAAATCCCGACACGTGAAATGCTTGTGGTACCCCTGAACCGAAAGAACCGCCTCAAATCGATGGGGGTACTTTTGTAACTTACTCCACATTTCGGACAAGCGCGTCCCTAAGCCATGGTTCCCCACTGCCATCCCATTCGCCCACCCATTCATACATCGAGGCCGCGAAAATCCGCGACGAAACCCCACACCCTGCTTCGTCCGCCACCCAGCCGGAGCATCTTCCCCGACGACATCGTCCATAGCAACACCTTCACGTCCCTCATGCATCCACCGTACCGGATGAGGATCCATCGTCGATCTCGTCGTCCCACCGGTTCAGCCACCCCGTCCTCCACCTCCAAGGAGCTGCCCCGACATTCCACTCGTCTTTCACGCCACCTCCATTCCCACACCGCCGTCTTCACCTGCACCACCGGAAGAGCATCATCATCACCGTTTCCTCGGATGAAGCTGCAGCCTAATCGGCACCACCAAAGAGGTTGTACACTAATCGCCACATTTTCTTCTTGATTCGATCTCACGGTGCTGCCGGCACTCGGTCCCGAGCCGACACGGCACGGCTCCATCCATGACGGCATCGCTGGCCACTTCCTCCATGGCGTTGCTCCCTCGGCGGCGACGTCCACATCAGTAGGACCTGCTGCTGCTTTAGCTCTCGCTCGCGCTGCTGCTTTGCTCTTGCTCTCGGTCCCCTGCCTAGTGTGCTCTTGCTATTGCTCTTGCTCGCGCTGCTGCTCTCGCTCTTGCTCTTGCTTGCAATGCTGCTCCGATTTAGCTACACTTCAGTCGACTGAATCGACTTTTGGGTCAGTCGATTTTCAGGGGGTGGGGGGCTCGCCAGGGTGAAGGAAGAACCAGCCGCAGTGGGGAGGGGGGCTCGCCGGAG
>NC_057813.1:656894526-656905385 GCF_018294505.1 Triticum aestivum | reverse complement strand
GCGGTGGCGGGGCGTTGGCGGGGCGGTGGCGTGGGGATCGCCGGAGAAAAAGCTCGGCACGGAGGGGGGCTAGAGGGATGGCCGGGGCGGCGGCGGACCGGCAGTGGTGAGTGTATCGGGGGCGGGTGGGGTAGCGCACCACCGGTCGCGGGCGGCGGGGGGCTGCTGTTTGGCCGGTGGTGGCTGGCAGCTCAGGGGGGTGGAGGTTGAAGATGAACCGCATGCCCTTGATTTCGTATCCAACGGCTGCAAAATCGACTAGCCAGAGATGAAAAAGTTAGTCGACCGACGTGTAGCCTCACCTTGCTAGTGCGTTTAGTTTTGATAGCAACGCTCAGTTTCGACAACAAAATTCAGTTTCGACAGTTAAGTTCTGTTTCGACAGTTAAGTTCAATTTCGACAGTTAAATTCAGTTTCGACAGTTAAGTTCAGAGATGAGCGGCTGATGTATTTTACATCTAGCACTTTGTGGTTATGTATTTTACGTCATGTATTGGAGATGCTATTAGAATTCCACTCAGCTTAATGATATGTCTCCGTCGTATCTATAATTTTTGATTGTTCCATGCCAATATTCTTCAACTTTCATATATTTTTAGCAACTTTTTATATTATTTTTGGGACTAACATATTGATCCAGTGCCCAGTGCCAGTTCTTGTTTGTTGCATGTTTTATGTTTCACAAAAACCCAATATCAAACGGAACCCAAACGGGATAAAAATGGACGGAGAATTATTTTGGAATATTTGGGATTTTCCGGAGAAAGAATCAACGCGAAAGGGTGTCCGAGGTGGCCAGGAGATAGGGGGCGCGCCTGGCACTCTCCTGGGCCACCTGTAAGGCGTTTGACGCTCTTCTTTTGCCGCAAGAAAGCTAATTTTATGAGAAAAATCTGGGTGAAAGATTCACCCCAATCAGAGTTACGGATCTCCGGATATAAAAGAAACGGTGAAGGGGCCGAATCTAAGAACGTAGAAACAGAGAGACAGATCCAATCTCGGAGGGGCTCTCGCCCCTCCCACGCCATGGGAGCCAAGGACTAGAGGGGAAACCCTTCTCCCATCTAGGGAGGAGGTCAAGGAAGAAGAAGAAGAATAAGAAGGGGGCTCTCTCCCCCTTGCTTTCGGTGGCGCTAGAACACCGTCGGGGGCCATCATCATCACCGCGATCTTCACCAACACCTCCGCCATCTTCACCAACATCTCCATCACCTTCCCCAATCTATATCCAGCGGTCCACTCTCCCGCAACCCGCTATACCCTCTACTTGAACATGGTGCTTTATGCTTCATATTATTATCCAATGATGTGTTGCCATCCTATGATGTCTGAGTAGATTTTCGTTGTCCTATCGGTGATTGATGAATTGCTATGATTGGTTTGAGTTGCATGTTTTATTATTGGTGCTATCCTATGGTGCCCTCCATGTCACGCAAGCGTGAGGGATCCCCGCTATAGGGTGTTGCAATGCATTCATGATTCACTTATAGTGGGTTGCGTGAGTGACTGAAACACAAACCCGAGTAAGTAGCTTGTTGCGTATGGGATAAAGAGGACTTGATGCTTTAATGTTATGGTTGGGTTTTACCTTAATGATTTTAGTAGTTGCGGATGCTTGCTAGAGTTCCAATCATAAGTGCATATGATCCAAGTAGAGAAAGTATGTTAGCTTATGCCTCTCCCTCAAATAGAATTGCAATAGTGATTATCGGTTTAGTAACATAGTCAATTGATGAGGGACAATTTCACAACTCCTACCACCACTTTTCCACACTTGTTATATTTACTTTATTGCTTATTTATCTAAACAGCCCCTAGTTTATATTTACGCGTTCTTTATTATCTTGCAAAGCTATCCAACAACACCTACAAAGTACTTCTAGTTTCATACTTGTTCTAGGTAAACCGAACATCAAGCGTGCGTAGAGTCGTATCAGTGGCCGATAGGACTTGAGAGAGTATTTGTTCTACCTTTAGCTCCTCATTGGGTTCGACACTCTTACTTATCGAAATAGGCTACAACTATCCCGTATACTTGCGGGTTATCAAGACCTTTTTCTGGCACCGTTGCCGGGGAGTCATAGCGTGGGGTGAATATTCTCGTGTGTGCTTGTTTGCTTTATCACTAAGTAATTTTTATTTGCTATTCTTAGTTGTTTTCTATCTTTAGTTATGGGTAGGAAACGCAAAATACCAAAAAAATTAGTTGTACCTACTGAACCAATGGTTGAAGAACCACTCAAAATCTATCACACGCCTGAAGCGTTTTATTTGGATCATCTTCGATCCCTTTGTGCTCGTGCTGAAACCCCCACTAGCTTAGTTGAGGGCAAACATTTAGATGAACATGCTTTTTTTGTGCGACACCGTATATCTGAAAAAGGGAAACTTTTACTGGATCAAATACATCGTTTGCAATGCTATGCTTGGAATTTATGTGAAATTTATGATTTTACTTGTTGTTCTGAAAACCCTAAGAAACACCTTCCCTACCAATGTGAGTTTATTGATAATGGGATCGTATCTTTGTATGCTAAGGATGTTTATAATTACTATGATGTTCAACAAATTGAAGAATTTGTTGCTTTTAAGGGTGCTTATGAAATTGCTTCTTTGATTGAAAAGTATGATGCTACTCTCTACAAATCTGTAAATTTTGCCATACTTGAATATTTTTATTATAATTATGCTTCTAATGCCTATGTTAAACCATATATTGAGGAAGTCTGCGCTGTCCAAGAAGAGACTAATATTTTGCAGGAAGCTGTGGAAGAAGAAAGTGATGAAATTGTGATATCATTGGATGAAAAAGATGATGAGGAGAGCGAAGAACAAAAGGAGGAAGAGCGGATTGATCACCCGTTCCCACCTTCTAATGAGGGTAACTCTTCAACTCATACATTGTTTAATTCCCCTTCATGCTTACCGAAGGATGATTGCTATGAAGATTGCTATGATCCCTTAAATTTGTTTGAAATATACCTTTTTGATGATGCTTGCTATGCTTGTGGCCAAGATGCCAATATGAATTATGCTTATGGAGATGAACTTGCTATAGTTCCTTATGTTAAACATGAAAATGTTGCTATTTCACCCATGCATGATAGTCCTATTATCTTTTTGAATTCTCCCAACTACACTATATCAGAGAAGTTTGTGCTTATTAAGGATTATATTGATGGGTTGCCTTTTACCATTGCACATGATAATTTTGATGAATGTGATATGCATGTGCTTTCTTCCTCTACTTGCAATTATTATGAGAGAGGAACTATATCTCCACCTCTCTATGTTTCCCACACTATGAAATTGCAAGAAATTGTTTATACTATGCATTGGCCTTTACTATGTGTGCATGAATTGTTCTTTTATGACATGCCGATGCGTAGGAAGAGAGTTAGACTTCGTCATTACATGATGTATGTTACTTTGTACTCACTACTAAATCACAAATCATTGTTAATTAAAATTGGCTTTGATATACCTTGGGATCCGGGTGGATTCATTACTTGAGCACTATATGCCTAGCTTAATGGCTTTAAAGAATGCGCTGCCAGGGAGACAACCCAGAAGTTTTAGAGAGTCATTTATTTCTGTTGAGTGCTTTTATATAGTATAAAAACAAAAATAAAATAAAGAGGGGAACCCAAAACTTTTCAAAAAGGAAAGTGAAAGTGAGAAAGACAAGCATTGTTGAAGTGGGAGAGCTCCTTGAACTTTGTTCATGCTCACGAAAACTTTGTGAATCTTGATTATAGAAACTTTTCATCAAAAATAATTATCCCCTTGTACAATTCCATTGTATTATAAAAATAATGTGCTAAGATTTGCCTTTAGGATGTTTACAATGCTTGTTGGTTTGTACGGTGTAGGACAGAAACTTTGGCTGTAGTGAGTGATTTTACTTTTTTAACTGGAAGGTAAAATGGTTCTAATTCCTTTTGAAATGTCTTTCTGCACAACTTGTTTATTTTTCCTAATTTTGTTAGAATTTTTGGGGTACCAGAAGTATGGTGAATGTTCAGATTGCTACAGACTGTTCTGTTTTTGACAGATTCTGTTTTTGATGCATAATTTGCTTGTTTTGATGAATCTATCAATTTATATCAGTGGATTAAGCCATGAAAAAGTTATATTACAGTAGACACAATGAAAAAACAAAATATGAATTGGTTTGCTACAGTACTTAGAGTGGTGATTTGCTTTATTATACTAACCGATCTTACCGAGTTTTCTGTTGATGTTTTGTGTGGATGAAGTGTCTAATCGAGGAGGTTTCGATATGAGGAAAAGGAAGAGAGGCAAGAGCTCAAGCTTGGGGATGCCCAAGGAACCCCAAGTAAATATTCAAGGACACTCAAGCTTCTAATCTTGGGGATGCCCCAGAAGGCATCACCTCTTTCTTCGACAAGTATCGGTATGTTTTTGTATTCGTTTCGTTCATGCGATATGTGCAAGTCTTGGAGCGTCTTTTGCATTTAGTTTTCATTTTTATTTTATGCACCATGCTGGTATGAGATAGTCCTTGGTTGATTTATAGAATGCTCATTTCACTTCACTTAAATCTTTTGAGTATGGCTTTATAGAATGCTTCATGTGCTTCACTTATATCATTTGAAGTTTGGATTGCATGTTTCTCTTCACATAGAAAACCGCCATTTATAGAATGCTCTTTTGCTTCACTTATATTTGTTAGAGCGTGGGCATATATTTTTTAGAAAGAATTAAACTCTCTTGCTTCACTTAATTATATCTATTTAGAGAGATGACAGGAATTGGTCATTCACATGGTTAGTCATAAAATCCTACATAAACTTGTAGATCACTGAATATGATATGTTTGATGCCTTGCAATAGTTTTGCGATATAAAGATGGTAATATTAGAGTCATGCTAGTGGGTGGTTGTGGATTGTAGAGACACTTGTGTTGAGGTATGCAAGTCCCATAGCATGCATGTATGGTAACCGTTGTGTCACAAATTTGAAGCATGGGGTGTTTCTTTGATTGTCTTCCTTATGAGTGGCGGTCGGGGACGAGCGATGGTCTTTTCCTACCAATCTATCCCCCTAGGGGCATGCGTAGTAGTACTTTGCTTCGAGGGATAATAAACTTTTGTAATAAGTATATGAGTTCTTTATGACTAATGTGAGTCCATGGATTATACGCACTTTTACCTTTCCATCATTGCTAGCCTCTTCGGTACCGTGCATTGCCCTCTCTTACCTGGAGAGTTGGTGCAAACTTCACCAGTGCATCAAAACCCCGTGATATGATACGCTCTATCACACGTAAGCCTCATTATATCTTCCTCAAAACAGCCACCATACCTACCTATTATGGCATTTCCATAGCCATTCCGAGATATATTGCCATGCAACTTCCATCATCATCATATACATGACTTGTGCATTTATTGTCATATTGTCTTGCATGACGATAGCTAGCATGATGTTTTCATGGCTTGTCCGTTTTGATGTCATTGCTATGCTAGATCGTTGCACATCCCGGTACACCGCCGGAAGCATTCATATAGAGTCATATCTTTGTTCCAGTATCGAGTTGTAATATTGAGTTGTAAGTAAATAAAAGTGTGATGATAATCATTATAGAGCATTGCCCCATGAAAAAAAAAGAAAAAAAGAAAAAAAGGAAAGGTCAAAGAAGCCTAAATAAAAAAGGGGGCCAAAGAAGTCCATCGGAAAAAAAGAAAAAAGAAAAAAAAGAAAAGAAAATGGGCAATGTTACTATCCTTTTTCCACACTTGTGATTCAAAGTAGCACCATGTTCTTCATATAGAGAGTCTCCTATATTGTCACTTTCATATACTAGTGGGAATTTTCATTATAGAACTTGGCTTGTATATTCCAACGATGGGCTTCCTCAAATGCCCTAGGTCTTCATGAGCAAGCAAGTTGGATACACACCCACTTAGCATCTTTTTGTTGAGCTTTCATACACTTGTAGCTCTTAGTGCATCCGTTGCATGGCAATCCCTACTCCTCACATTGACATCAATTGATGGGCATCTCCATAGCCCGTTTATTAGCCGCGTCGATGTGAGACTTTCTCCTTTTTGTATCCTCCACATAACCTCCATCATTATATTCTATTCCACCTATAGTGTTATATCCATGGCTTGTGCTCATGTATTGCGTGAGGGTTGAAAAAGCTGAAGCATGTTAAAAAGTATGAACCAATTGCTCGGCTTGTCATCGGGGTTGTGCATGATGGGAGCATTTTGTGTGACGAAAATGAAGCATGGCCAAACTATATGATTTTGTAGGGATAAGCTTCCTTTGGCCTTGTTATTTTGAAAAGACATGATTGCTTTATTGGTACGCTCGAAGTATTATTGTTTTTATGTCAAATGATAGACTATTGCTTTGAATCACTCGTGTCTTAATATTCATGCCATGATTAGACATATGATCAAGATTATGCTAGGTAGCATTCCACATCAAAAATTATGTTTTTTTATCATTTCCCTACTCGAGGACGAGCAGGAATTAAGCTTGGGGATGCTGATACGTCTGCGTCGTATCTATAATTTTTGATTGTTCCATGCCAATATTCTCCAACTTTCATATATTTTTGGCAACTTTTTATATTATTTTTGGGACTAACATATTGATCCAGTGCCCAGTGCCAGTTCCTATTTGTTGCATGTCTTATGTTTCGCAGAAACCCAATATCAAACGGAACCCAAACGGGATAAAAACGGATGGAGAATTATTTTGGAATATTTGGGATTTTCCGGAGGAAGAACCAACGCGAAACGGTGTCCGAGGTGGCCAGGAGATAGGGGGAGCGCCCACCCCCTTGGGCGTGCCTGGCACTCTCCTGGGCCACCCGTAAGGCGGTTGACGCTCTTCTTTTGCCACAAGAAATCTAATTTTACGAGAAAAATCTGGGCAAAAGATTCACCCCAATCGGAGTTACGGATCTCCGGATATAAAAGAAACGGTGAAGGGGCAGAATCTGAGAAGGTAGAAACAGAGAGAGAGATCCAATCTCGGAGGGGCTCTCACCCCTCCCACGCCATGGGAGCCAAGGACCAGAGGGGAAACCCTTCTCCCATCTAGGGAGAAGGTCAAGGAAGAATAAGAAGAAGAAGAAGGGGGGGGCTCTCTCCCCCTTTCTTCCGGTTGCGCCGGAACGCCGCCCGGGGCCATCATCATCACCGCGATCTTCACCAACACCTCCGCCATCTTCACCAACATCTCCATCACCTTCCCCCATCTATATCCAGCGGTCCACTCTCCCGCAACCCGCTGTACCCTCTACTTGAATATGGTGCTTTATGCTTCATATTATTATCCAATGATGTGTTGCCATCCTATGATGTGTGAGTAGATTTTCGTTGTCCTATCGGTGATTGATGAATTGCTATGATTGGTTTGAGTTGCATGTTTTATTATTGGTGCTGTCCTATGGTGCCCTCCGTGTCGTGCAAGCGTGAGCGATCCCCGCTGTAGGGTGTTGCAATGCGTTCATGATTCAATTATAGTGGGTTGCGTGAGTGACTGAAACACAAACCCGAGTAAGTAGGTTGTTGCATACGGGATAAAGAGGACTTGATGCTTTAATGCTATGGTTGGGTTTTCCCTTAATGATCTTTAGTAGTTGCGGATGCTTGCTAGAGTTCCAATCGTAAGTGCATATGATCCAAGTAGAGAAAGTATGTTAGCTTATGCCTCTCCCTCAAATAGAATTGCAATAGTGATTATCGGTCTAGTAACATAGTCAATTGCTTAGGGACAATTTCACAACTCCTACCACCACTTTTCCACACTTGTTATATTTACTTTATTGCTTCTTTATCTAAACAGCCCCTAGTTTATATTTACGCGTTCTTTATTATCTTGCAAAGCTATCCAACAACACCTACAAAGTACTTCTAGTTTCATACTTCTAGTTTCATATATTGTCCACTGAGCACTCGTAGTAACGGGAAATACGATTATTTTATCCTACTATATGACAAGCAGTGAGGTACCAGGCAACTTAGCTATCCGTGATGGACTCTCTTGAATGCCATCATTATTTATCTCTGCGCGTTTGAGCTGTGCATTTGTCGGTGGGCCTGGGAGTTGAGATAGTATGTCAGTGGCCTGGGTCCAAAGTAATAGAAGTAGCACAAAAACATTTTTTTAGTGTAGGATTTTCCTTGCACAAGCCTGCCTACTAGAATCGCTAGTGCTTAAAAGGAAAAGTGAATGAAAAACATAGGAATTGGAAAGCTTCCTATGGTACTACTTTTCATGAATTTGGTGCAAAGGAATGGAGTAAAGGAAAACTGTAGGATTTGTTCCTTTAGTGTCTGCTTGAAAGAAAAACCGTAGGAATTCTAATTTCCACTTATCCTCCTTTTCATATTCCTATTCATCATGCACAAGACTAAGAGATAGTAGCGTAATAGCATTATAACCGTACATTTTCTTGTGGTTTGACTTAATCTCACCATGCTTTTTGCATCCTGTGATCTTCCAATTGTTGTGAATCAAACACCCAGATTTGCAGAAATCCTGTTTTTAAATTCTCTGTTTTGCAAGTGCATTCCTATACTATTCCTGTCTATTTCCTATCCCTGCATTGTTAGAATCCTCAAATTCAAACAAGCCCTTACTCAATTACTTCTGTTACAGATATGTTTCAAAGGAAATCTTGTGTGGTTTGTCCTGCTCCTGCGGTGCTGTGTTCGACCCCAGCTCAGCTGCTCCAACGACGGAAGGGTTCACCACAGCAGGGATCCGCTCTCCAGATTGTCTTTCATCGCCTCAGATCTTCTTCCTCGCCGTCGGCAGCCACGACAACTGCATTACCATCATCAACTGAGCAGATGACCTTGAGGACTACACGGGTCCGCAAGAGAGGTCGCACTCTTCCGTGTCTGCTTACATTATGCGTCGCTTAATATGATGACATGCTACATTATCGTCGTGTTCACCTATTAGACTCCGAGTCAGGTCCAAACTAATGCTGAAACTTGAGTTTTTAAATGGTTGTGGGGTACATATTGGGGTAGCAATCAGTACTATCTGTCTACTATCTGGTTAAACTCCGGTGTCTACTATGAGTTTCATGTTGGGTGCAAACAAACACTAAAGGAGCCATTATTTGTAATTTTTTAACTAAAGCTATTATCTGCCTGCTATCATTGGTTTTGGGTCTATCCACAATTTGCTACCATCACTCTGGATTTGTGCATGCACTCCTTACATAATCTCACTATGTTTTATTCCTATGCATGCCAGTTATTGTACACAATGGAACTAATCATGTAGAGCAAAAGAGATGAGCCTTGCATGGCAATAAAATTTGATGCAGACGTCGTTCCATGGTGGGCGCAAACGCAGCCCCCCCCCCTCCACCCATTTCGGATTGTAATCAAAAGGAAGATAAATGTTCTGAGGGGGATTCAGAAGGAGAAGACCACTCCTATTTACCCCATGAGGTCTTCGCTCTAACTTGGCATGCTGATGTTGGTAATATCATGCATATGGTGCCTTGCTGTCGGGGAAACTGATCCACGAACACCTATGGGACCGGCGGACCGAGCCCCTTTCGGTTCGGCGGGGGGCGGAGATCGCACGAAGAGCGGATCGAGGCGAAGCACACGAGCAGTTTACCCAACTTCGGAGCTCTCCGGAGAGATAACACTCCTACTGCTGCATGTCTGAGTGTATTGAGTTCTTGCTCGGGAGTGCTGAATGCTACAGTACACACTAGCTGCTAACGAGACCGAGCGTGAGTGTTTCTCTGCTTTCGAACCCCCCTCTACGTTGCGCATGGGCCTCCTTTTATATGCTGAAGGGGTCACCGACAGGTGGCAACGTATATAAGGGTAAAAATGGAAAAGGAATTGCGGTTGGTACAACTACCTGTACAGTGTATCATACCTAACCCTGACGGCAGGGGACAAAGGCATTTAAATCCCGTCTGCGTCGCCCAAATAGTGCAAAAAGGGACCGTCAGGGACGCCACCGCTCGCCATGATGGCAGTCTTGTCAGCGTCGCTTGCCACCGTGCACCGCTGGCTGCACAGCCTCTTGCCACGCGCGCCTAGAAAGGCCCTAGGGCGACACGTTGGTGGATGTGCTGGAGCGCGGGTACAGAGTGGTAGCTTGCCGCGGCAAGCGCCTTGCCGCGGTCATTTTTTTGTCGCGTCCGGAAGCTTGTCGCTCACCGGGCCTCGCCGGGACGCGTGGCACGTCGTGGCAAGTTCCTTGAGATGCCTTGGTTGGCCTTCCCGGCAAGCTCCTCTTGTCGGGGCCTTGTCTCCTTGGCTTGAATACTTTGTTCTTGTATGGCTCCAAAGGAACCACGAAGGACCTTGGCGGTCACCCGGCAAGCCTTGTCGCGGGGTGCTGCGACTGCCCGTGCACAAGTTCGGGATACTAGGGTACCCCTACTCTAGTACACCGACAGGAGCCCCCGGGCCTGGGCCACACATGGCGCCGAGCGTTGTTGGGCCAGGCCCAAAACAGGGCACGGGCACGCGCGGCCTGGGTTACACCGTATCTTACTCCGTATCCACCGCGCCCTCCCCGAACGGCACGCGTCGAATGCGGCGTCGTGGGAGAGATCGTGGGTGGTTTCTTTATTCGGAAAGACGGAAGACCCGCCCCCTCCCTCTTTATAAGCAGGGGAAACAGGGGCAGTTCGCCCCTCTCGCCGGTTGCTACTCCAATCTCAGAAATCTCCGCCGCTCCCCCCTTCTTTCCAAAGCTGAAAGAGAGCAGCGCTCCGCCCCCCATCGCCACCAGCATCACCAACGCCGTCGATCTCCCCCACCACCTCCGCCATGGCTCCGAAAGCCGACAAGGGGAAGGTCGTGAAGTCGGCCGAGGCGCAGCG